>NC_133329.1:124728459-124760771 GCF_042186555.1 Aquarana catesbeiana | reverse complement strand
TATATAATTGATACTGTATATATGTTTTTACACATACCACAGTTTACTGCATTTGTACAGTACTGTGCAAAAGTTCTAGGCAGGTTTGAAAAAATGCTGTAAATTAACAATGATTTCAGAAATAGAAGTGTTAATAGTTTATTTGTATCTATTAATAAAATGGAAAGTACATGAACAGAATAGAAATCCAAATAAAATTAATGTTTGTTATAACTACCCTTTGCCTTCACAAACAGCATAAATTCTTCTAGGTACACTTGCATAGTTTTTGAAGGAACTAGACAGGTAGGTTGTTCCAAACATCTTGGAGAACTAACCAAATATCGTATGTGTATGTAGGCTGCCTCAAATCTTTCTGATTCTTTATGTAATCCCAGACACCCAAAAAGATTTCATGATGTTGAGATCAGAGCTCTGTGGAGGTCAAACCGTGACTTTCAGGACCCCTTGTTCTTCTTCTGAAGATAGTTTTTAATGACATTGGCTGTATGTTTGGAGTCATTGTCCTGCTGCAGAATAAATTTGGGTCCAATCACACGCCTCCCTGATGGTATGGCATAATGGATAAGCATCTGCCTGTATTTCTCAGCATTGAGCACACCATTGATTCTGACCAAATCTCCAACTCCATTTGCAGAAATACAGCTCCAAACTTGCAAGGAACCTCCACCATGCTTCACTGTTGCCTGCAGACACTAATTACTGTACTGCTTGCCAGCCCTTCGCCAACAACTGCCTCCTGCTACAGCCAAATATTTTACTTTACCCTCAGCTTCTTTAGCAAGGCAGTGGTCGTCTTGGAGGTATGTTTGGGGTCGTTATCATGTTGGAATACTACCCTGCGTCCCAGTCTCCGAAGGGAGGGGATGATGCTCTGCTTCAGTATGTCACAGTACATGTTGGCATTCATGGTTCCCTCAATGAACTGTAGCTCCCCAGTGTCGGCAGCACTCATGCAGCCCCAGACCATGACACTTCCACCACCATGCTTGACTATAGGCAAGACACGCTTGTCTTTGTACTCCTCACCTGGTTGTAGCCACACACACTTGACACCATCTGAACCAAATAAGTTCATCTTGGTCTCATCAGACCACAGGACATGGTTCTAGTAATCTATGTCCTTAGTCTGCTTGTCTTCAGCAAACTGTTTGTGGGCTTTCTTATGCATCATCTTTAGAAGAGGCTTCCTTCTGGGATGACAGCCATGCAGACCAATTTGATGCAGTGTGTGGCGTATGGTCTGAGCACTGACAGGCTGCCCCCCCCACCCCCCCACCCCCACTCCTTTCAACCTCTGCAACAATGCTGGCAGCACTCATACCTCTATTTCCCAAAGACAACCTCTGGATATGACACCGAGCATGTGCACTCAACTTCTTTGGTCGACCATGGTGAGGCCTGTTCTGAGTGGAACCTGTCCTGTTAAACCGCTGTATGGTCTTGGCCACCATGCTGCAGCTCAGTTTCAGGGTCTTAGCAATCTTCTTATAGCCTAGGCCATCTTTATGTAGAACAACAATTCTTTTTTCAGATCCTCAGAGAGTTCTTTTCCAGTCAGGTTCTATGTTGAACTTCCAGTGACCAGTATGAGAGAGTGAGAGCAATAACACCAAATGTAACACACCTGCTCCCTATTCACACCTGAGACCTTGTAACACTAACGAGTCACATGACACCGGGGAGAGAAAGTGGCTAATTGTGCCCAATTTGGACATTTTCACTTAGGGGTGTATTCACTTTTGTTGCCAGCGGTTTAGACATTAATGGGTGTTTGTTGAGTTATTTTGTGTTGAGCAGCAAATTTACATTGTTATACAAGCTGTACATTCACTAAAAAAAAACTCTCTAGCAATACACAACAAACTGAGCATGTGCAGCCTGACTCCAAAGGCTTTGTCTTAACCAGACTTGTCCAGGGGGACAGCTAGGGTTGCCACCTCATCCCTTTAAACGCAAACACATATGAATTACACAGGTTCTGAGGCTAATTTAACCACTTCAGCCCCGGAAGGTTTTACCCCCTTCCTGACCAGAGCACTTTTTACAATTCGGCACTGCGTCGCTTTAACTGCTAATTGCGCGGTCATGCAATGCTGTACCCAAACGAAATTTGCGTCCTTTTCTTCCCATAAATAGAGCTTTCTTTTGATGGTATTTGATCACCTCTGCCGTTTTTATTTTTTGCGCTATACACGGAAAAAGACCGAAAATTTTGAAAAAAATGATATTTTCTACTTTTTGTTCTAAAAAAAATCCAATAAACTCAATTTTAGTCATACATTTAGGCCAAAATGTATTCGGCCACATGTCTTTGGTAAAAAAATGTCAATAAGTGTATATTTATTGGTTTGCGCAAAAGTTATAGCGCCTACAAACTAGGGTACATTTTCTGGAATTTACACAGCCTTTAATTTATGACTGCCTATGTCGTTTCTTGAGGTGCTAAAATGGCAGGGCAGTACAAAACCCCCACAAATGACCCCATTTTGGAAAGTAGACACCCCAAAGAAATTGCTGAGAGGCATGTTGAGCCCATTGAATATTCATTTTTTTTGTCCCAAGTGATTGAATAATGACAAAAAAAAAAAAAATTACAAAAAGTTGTCACTAAATGATATATTGCTCACACAGGCCATGGGCATATGTGGAATTGCACCCCAAAATACATTTAGCTGCTTCTCCTGAGTATGGGGATACCACATGTGTGGGACTTTTTGGGAGCCTAGCCGCGTACGGGGCCCCGAAAACCAATCACTGCCTTCAGGATTTCTAAGGGCGTACATTTTTGATTTTACTCCTCACTACCTATCACAGTTTTGAAGGCCATAAAATGCCCAGATGGCATAAAACCCCCCCAAATGACCCCATTTTGGAAAGTAGACACCCCAAGCTATTTGCTTTGAGGCATGTTGAGTCCATGGAATGTTTTATATTTTGACACAAGTTGCGGGAAAGTGACAAATTTTTTTTTTTTTTTGCACAAAGTTGTCACTAAATGATATATTGCTCACACAGGCCATGGGCATATGTGGAATTGCACCCCAAAATACATTTAGCTACTTCTCCTGAGTACGGGGATACCACATGTGCGGGACTTTTTGGGAGCCTAGCCGCGTACGGGGCCCCGAAAACAAATCACCGCCTTCAGGATTTCTAAGGGTGTAAATTTTTGATTTCACTCTTCACTGCCTATCACAGTTTCGGAGGCCATGGAATGCCCAGGTGGCACAACCCCCCCCCCAAATGACCCCATTTTGGAAAGTAGACACCCCAAGCTATTTGCTGAGAGGCATGGTGAGTATTTTGCAGCTCTCATTTGTTTTTGAAAATAAAGAAAGACGAGAAAAAACATTTTTTTTTTCTTTTTTCAATTTTCAAAACTTTGTGACAAAAAGTGAGGTCTGCAAAATACTCACTATACCTCTCATCAAATAGCTTGGGGTGTCTACTTTCCAAAATGGGGTCATTTGGGGGGGTTTTTTGCCACCTGGGCATTCCATGGCCTCCGAAACTGTGATAGGCAGTGAAGAGTGAAATCAAAAATTTACGGCCTTAGAAAGCCTGAAGGCGGTGCTTGGTTTTCGGGGTCCCGTACGCGGCTAGGCTCCCAAAAAGTCTCACACATGTGGTATCCCCGTACTCAGGAGAAGCAGTAGAATGTATTTTGGGGTGTAATTTCACATATTCCCATGGCATGTTTGAGCAATATATCATTTAGTGACAACTTTGCGCAAAAAAAAATAAAAAAAATAAAAAATTGTCTCTTTCCCGCAACTTGTGTCACAATATAAAATATTCCATGGACTCGACATGCCTCTCAGCAAATAGCTTGGGGTGTCTACTTTCCAAAATGGGGTCATTTGGGGGGGTTTTGAACTGTCCTGGCATTTTATGCACAACATTTAGAAGCTTATGTCACACATCACCCACTCTTCTAACCACTTAAAGACAAAGCCCTTTCTGACACTTTTTGATTACATAAAAAAATAATTTTTTTTTGCAAGAAAATTACTTTGAACCCCCAAGCATTATATATTTTTTTAAAGCAAATGCCCTACAGATTAAAATGGTGGGTGTTTCATTTTTTTTTTCACACAGTATTTGCACAGCGATTTTTCAAACAAATTTTTTGGGGAAAAAACACACTTTTTTAAATTTTAATGCACTAAAACACACTATATTGCCCAAATGTTTGATGAAATAAAAAAGAAGATCTTAGGCCGAGTACATGGATACCAAACATGACATGCTTTAAAATTGTGCACAAACGTGCAGTGGTGACAAACTAAATACATTTTTAAAAGCCTTTAAAAGCCTTTACAGGTTACCACTTTAGATTTACAGAGGAGGTCTACTGCTAAAATTACTGCGCTCGATCTGACGTTCGCGGTGATACCTCACATGCATGGTGCAATTGCTGTTTACATTTGACGCCAGACCGACGCTTGCGTTTGCCTTAGTGCGAGAGCAGGGGGGACAGGGGTGCTTTTTTTTTTTTTCTTTATTATTATTATTATTATTTTTTTTATCTTATTTTAAAACTGTTCCTTTCATTTTTTTTTTAAATCATTTTTATTGTTATCTCAGGGAATGTAAATATCCCCTATCATAGCAATAGGTAGTGACAGGTACTCTTTTTTGAAAAAATTGGGGTCTATTAGACCCTAGATTTCTCCTCTGCCCTCAAAGCATCTGACCACACCAAGATCGGTGTGATAAAATGCTTTCCCAATTTCCCAATGGCGCTGTTTACATCCGGCGAAATCTAAGTCATAAAATGCTCGTAGCTTCCGGTTTCTTAGGCCATAGAGATTATTGGAGCCACTCTGGTCTCTGATCAGCTCTATGGTCAGCTGGCTGAATCACCGGCTGCATTCTCAGGTTCCCTGTTGAGACAGGAGAGCCAGAGAAAAACACGGAAGACGTTGGGGGGGGGGGCATTCCCTCCCACTGCTTGTAAAAGCAGTCTAGAGGCTAATTAGCCGCTAGGATTGCTTTTACATGAAAGCCGACCGCTGGCTGAAAAGAATGATACCAAGATGATACCTAAACCTGCAGGCATCATTCTGGTATAACCACTCAAAGTTGTGAATGGCGTACCTGAAGACAAAAAAAAGGTTAACAATAAAGCACAGTAAACGGTAAAGTATAAAAAATTGCATACCTGAAAAGCAAACATGATAAAACATAATAACAATAAAACATTGCAGAATAGAATACAGTAAAAAAGAGCAGAACAATAGAGAGAATAGAGAGAGAGAGAGAACAATAAAACGACAACTATTATTTTTTATTTTATATTTTTGTTTGTGTTTTTTTTTTTTTTTTACACTTTTTTTTGTAACTAACTTTTATAACTGTAACCGGTTCCAGGTTCGGGTCTCTCAAAATGCGATGGCATCTTGGGAGACCCTGTGAAAGTGTGCCTAGTCTGTGCAATGCTGTACCCTACGCTAATACTCAACTAGTGAATGGTAGCGTTCAAAACATTCACCAATGCAAAGACCAGGATTGTCAGGACAGGAGGGACAATAATAGCGGGTGTCACGCCTATATCCGCGCTTGCTGCAGACACGACATCTTTTTTGGGGGGGTTCGTTGGGTAGGGGTACTCGGGAGGACATAAAGAAAATGCCTCTCATGCAGCCGACTGCATTTGGTTGGGGATGTGAATGGGGGAAGTACGGGCGCTGCAGAAGTGGTGGGTTCCCAATTAGGATTGGCGAATGCAGCAGGAAGGGCATTATGGGCACGACGGGCCTGTGTTTGTCTTTTTGGTGGCAGCGGGACACTACTTGTGCTTGCCACCTCACCAGCTTGAACTGCACTTATGGGACTCGCCACGTCACCAAGTGTTACTGCAGTGCTGGTTTGACTACGATCGGGGTGTACTAGGGCGCTTGCCAGTTCAATAAAAAGCTACCAAAAAAACTGTTAGCGATCGCAGGGATCAGGCCTGACTCTGCGAACGCTGCAGTTATGCATTTAGTGTTTTGTAAGTGACAGTGATCGATCGATACTGCACTTGGGTGGGCTGGGCCGGGCGGAGGGGCAAAACGCAGGTGCTAACAGGTATCTGGGCTGATCCCGCTAACACTACGTTTTTGGGAACCCTAAACTGCTGGGGACGCTAGTATAGATCTGATCGGATCAGATATTGATCCATTCAGATACTATACCACTAAGGGAGGTGTATGGTGCGTGCTTGGGTGTTAGCGGTACTGGCGCTAACCTGACGCTGCCTGGGGCTGGTGCTTGCCAGTTCACCAAAACGCTACCAAGAAAACTGTTAGCGATCGCAGGGATCAGGCCTGACTCTGCGAACGCTGCAGTTATTTGTTTAGTGTTTTGTAAGTGACAGTGATCGATCGATACTGCACTTGGGTGGGCTGGGCTGGGCCGGGCGGAGGGGAAAAACGCAGGTGCTAGCAGGTATCTGGGCTGATCCCGCTAACACTGCATTTTTGGGAACCCTAAACCGCTGGGGACGCTAGTATAGATCTGATCGGATCAGATATTGATCCGTACAGATACTATACCACTAAGGGAGGCATATGCTGCGTGTGTGGGTGTTAGCGGTACTGGCGCTAATCTGACGCTGCCTGGGGCGACGCATATCACCGCCGGGCGATCAGGGAGCTAAACCTTTATTCGGTAATAAACGGCGGGTGCCCTGACACTATAAAAAATAAACAAACTAACCAGCGTCACCCGTAACGGTTATACGGTGATCGGTGGTGAAAGGGTTAACTAGGGGGCAATCAAGGGGTTAAAACATTTATTAGATAGTATATGGGGGTCCCTAACGCTATAAAACGCTGACGGCGAACCTAAATATTTACCTCCCTAACTAGCGTCACCAGCGACACTAATACAGCGATCAGAAAAATGATCGCTTAGTGACACTGGTGACAGGGGGTGATCAAGGGGTTAAAACTTTATTAGGGGGGGTTAGGGGGGTACCCTAGACCTAAAGGGGGCTACCACTCACTGCCCTAACACTGTAACTGTCACAAACTGACACCAATCAGTAATCAGAAAAAAAAAAAAATACTGCTTGGTGTCAGTTTGTGACGGGGGGGGTGGTTGGGGGGGGATCGGGGGGCGATCGGGGGGGGGGGTCGGGGGTGTTTTATGTGCCTGGCATGTTCTACTGTGTGTGTTTGTGTTTTGTGCACTTACATGTCTTCTCTCCTCGGCGCTGGAACGGAAACTGCCAAGCCGAGGAGAGATGACATCACATCCTCTGCCTGTGTGAAACTACACACAGGCAGGGGAGAATTCCGATTGGCTGGGAGTGATCGCGAGGGGGGGGCCACGATCGGATGGTCTCCCCCTCGCCTCCCAATGCTCCCAGTGAAATGCCGACCACCGCTGGCACCGGGGGGGGGGGGTCCGATCGGACCCCCCGCCCGTGGGAGGCAGATCACGTACAGGTACGTGATTCTGCCTGCCCGTGCCATTCTGCCGCAGTATATCTGCGTTAGGCGGTCGGCAAGTGGTTAATGCAGATAAGGCACCAAGTGAGTTTAATTACCACCTTAATCAACCACAGAACCTGTAATTAATATGTGTTCGGTTTTAAAGGGATGAGGTGGCAATCCTAGGGACAGCGCTGGGAGGGGAGGATCTGTGCATAGAAGATCAAGCAGCCTTTTTACACAATGCAGAAGATAAACCCCTTAGTAGGGATGAGCAGAACACCCCCCCCCCCCCCCCCCAGTTCGGTTCGCACCAGAACATGCAAAAAATTTGTGCGAACATGCGCACACCGTTAAAGTCTATGGCACACGAATGTGAAAAATTAGAAATGTTCATTTTAAAGACTTATATGTAAGTTTTGCCATGAAAAGTGTTTGGGGACCCGGGTACTGCCCCAGGGGACGTGTATCAATGCAAAAAAGAGTTTTTAAAATGGCCATTTTTTCAGGAGCAGTAATTTTAATAATGCTTAAAGTAAAACATTAAACATTAAATATTCCTTTAAATATTGTGACTGGGGGGTCCCCTTAGCCTGCCTGTAAAGTGGTGCATTTGTCTCATGGGTTTTACTGTGCCGCAGCAAAATGACATTTCTAAAGGAAAAAATGTCAGTTAAAATTGCTCGCGGCTGTAATGTATTGCCGGATCCTGGCAATTTAGATTTAAAAAATTGAGGAAAAAATCAGCGTGGGTCGCCCCACCTCAGTCCATACCAGGCCCTTTGGGTCTGGTTTGGATATTAAGGGGAATGCCACGGCAACATTTTTTAAAAAAATGGCATGGGGTCCCCCCCAAAATCCATACCAGACCCTTATCCGAACAAGCAGCCTTGCAGGCCATGAAAGGGGGGATGAGTGAGCGCCCCCACCTCCTGAACCATACCTGGCCGCTTACCCTCAACATGGGGAGGGGGACAAGGGCCTGGTCTCCACAACCCTGGCCATTGGTTGTGGGGGTTCTGCGGGCGGGGGGCTTATCTGAATCGGGAAGCCCCCTTTAACAAGGGGACCCCCAGATCCCAGCCCCCTCTATGTGAATGGGTATGGGGGGCCCCCTCTGATGGTACATGACGTCAGAAGGGGTGCGGTCACTCGGTTATGCCACTGGGTGGCCCTGCCCTTGCCTATATAACAGCTGTCACAGCAAAAAGACAGCAGTCAATGGGACGCCTCCCATGGAGGCAAAGTATTTTAATTTTTTTTCTATTCTTCAGGTACGTCGGTGCCGTGATTGAAGATGGACATCACGGGGCACTTTTTTAAACTTTTTTAATAAAGGAATTGTCAAAAACGGTGTATTGTGGTTTTTACTTTTTGACAGTTTTTTTGGTTAATAGGTAGGGGTACAATGTACCCAATACCCATTCACATAGGGGGGGGCAGGATCTGGGGGCCCACTTGTTAAAGGGGGCTTCCAGATTCCGATAAGCCCCCCCACCCGCAGACCCCCACAACCAATGCCCAGGGTTGTGGGGACGGGGCCCTTGGGGGCAAGCGGCCTAGTATGGTTCAGGAGGGGGGGTGCTCGCTCTTCCCCCCCATCCTGGCCTGCCAGGTTGCTGGCTCAGATAAGGGTCTGGTATGGATTTTGGGGGGGACCCACGCCAATTTTTTTTTAAATTTGGCGTGGCGTTCCCCTTAAAATCTATTCGTTTTTCTTCTCGTTTTTTTTCTTAATTCTGTCATAGGGTTACCCTTAACCACTTCAATTCACTGTATTATATACTGTACACTGACCGCATTGTATATATATTTTCTACGTGCATTGTATATATATATATATATATATATATATATATATATATATATATATACTAGACTGCCTCCACTGTATATATAATCTACGCTGAATGCAGAGTATATATATATATATATATATATATATATATACATATATATATATACTACACGGTATATACTGTATATATTGATACACTGTCTGCACTGTATATATAGTCTACACTACACTGACTACACTGTATGTACTGTATATATATAGATATAGATTTATATAGATATATATATCTATATATATCTATATATATACTAAACTGCCTGCACGCCACTAACTAACCTGCCTCTAGCTAACCTCTCTCTTTCATAAATACTATATACGGCTGCCGTGTAAGCAGCCTTATATAGTGTGGGGCGTGGACTTAGCCTCCTGAGCCATGATTGGCTAAAGGCACCCTGCCTTTGGCCAATCATGGCTCTCACAGCAGAGGGCGCTGTGATTGGCCAAAGCATGCAGGTTAGGCGCATACTTTACTTTGGCCAATCATCAGACGTCAGTGCACTGCAATCTCACAGTGCACTAAGGGACATTCTGCGGCCCTCGAATTTGCTGCAAACGTCCCATAATGTTCGGGATTCACTCGAACATCGGGCTCATCCCTACCTCTTAGGTTCCACAGTAAGTATAACAAGCATGCTTTACTGCATATACAGACTGATTTTACTGTTGTGGGTTTAGTAACACCTTAAGGCTTTTGCTCCTTTATTTTCACCTGGCGATCCTGGCAGTAGAACACTTTCCGCACTAGGATAATACTGAACTGTATTTATGGATGAGCAGAATTGTCACCCTGGGAATGGACTACAGAACACCTCTCCCTCTTCTCTATAACATAGGGAGGTGTTTTCTAGTTCATGTAGTTAGCAGGGAACAATGCAACTGATAATAAAACACAAGCAAAGTGCACAGGAAGTTATCAGCTTACAAGATTTCTGCTGGTATTGTCTGGCACTTTTTGAAGATATAAAACAAAACAAATGTATCTGTATATTTATAGGGCAAAAAGGAAAGAGAAGTTCATTCTTAGGGTTAACATACATTTAAACCAGAAAATTATCTTTAACTTCACAAAAGACACGCATGCTGACATTAATGAGAACTTAATTTACAGAAAAAGATACGTTTTTACAGGTAGGAAGTGGCCATTATAGCTAAACTAAGAGATTTTTTTAATGGGATATAAAATTAATATATAAATCAAGCATTTAGTTGTTTCATTATTATTATTGCTTTTATTGTTGTTATTATACACTTCACGCTGTAGTTTCTTTGGAATTATTTGGCTTATTCTGTCCCTAAATATATTTTACTTGTCAACTAATTACATGTTCCTGATCCAAAGTCTGTGTAATTATATTCAGTAAGACACCAGCTTTTTATTGGCACCGTATATCAAAGGGGGTGTCAGTGTTTTGGCAAGTAACATGATTGTCAACCCAGTCAGACTCTCCCAAAGGCTGTCTAGAAATTCCACCTTCATTAGATAATTGATGTCTCCATATAGAAACTTGCAGTGTCCCCCCTCCTCCCCTTTTCATTACACCATGCAGGAAACCCAGGCCAGAGGAATGGATTACATGGCACGTTGTATCTTTTTAATCTACTTTTTAATGAATTTACATTGTATTTATTACAGTCGATCGATAGCACAAGCACAAATTGGCTGAGGTGGCAGTGAGTCAGTGGTGATGATGGCCTTCTCACCCCAAAAGCTCATGATCTATAACTAGACGACCTGTGGTCTCTTCCCTTTGGCTTAATAGATGTCAGCTATAATCTGCAATATTTGAAAGGAAATCCAATAGTTTTGGCTTAGCTTTGTTTAATTTTTTTAAGCTTATATGGTTTTAACTGGCATTTTATATCTGTTATTTTCCCTGCATATGTACAAACCTTGTTGGACAACTAAACACTAACTGAATGACAAAGGTTTTACAGAGCACAATAGGTGAGCTAAATGAATAGTTAAAATTCTCATATTTCAGGCAAACTGCTTTTAAAGCTGGCCATATATGTCTCAAATTGGCCGATATAGCAGGAAATTTCAGCCTTGGTTGACCCTGTCAGCACCTCCCAACTTAAAAATTTAGATGGAAAAATCAAAGGGACTAGTTGGAAAATTGTCAACCAAACAACAACTGCATCCTATTGGATGCAGTCACTGTTCAGGTATTCAAAAAGCTAAGGGTACTGTAACTGCTTGAATACAAGCATGGATAGAAGAATTTATTAGATTTCTCTTATTCATTCTGTGGCCTTAATTATTGAAATGTATACATGTATGGCCAGCCTAATGCCGCGTACACACAGTCGGACTTTCTATCCTACTTGGTCCGGCACACTTTCCGACGGACTTTGTCCGCCAGGTGCGCCGGACTTTAAAACGGACGGACTTGCCCACACACACCCGGACTTTCCGGCGGGCTAAGTCCGCCCGTCTTTCCGACGGACTTTCGCCAGAGTTCCGGCGGACTTTCAGAATGAACGGACTTGCCCACACACGGACAAGTCCGTTCATTTTGAACGTGACTCAGGTGCGACGGGACTAGAAAAGGATGTCAATCTTGCCGCTTTTATCGGCGAGATTGACACCTTGCGAGCCCCGTCGCGGGGCATACCAGGCCCTTAGGTCTGGTATGGATTATAAAGGGAACCCCCTACGCCGAAAAAACGGCGTGGGGTCCCCCCTAAAATCCATACCAGACCCCGATCCGAGCACGCAGCCTGGCCGGTCAGGAAAGGGGGTGGGGACGAGCGAGCGCCCCCCCCCTCCTGAACCGTACCAGGCCGCATGCCCTCAACATGGGGGGTGGGTGCTTTGGGGGAGGGGGGCGCCCTGCGGGGCCCCCCCACCCCAAAGCACCTTGTCCCCATGTTGATGAGGACAAGGGCCTCTTCCCGACAACCCTGACCGTTGGTTGTCGGGGTCTGCGGGCGGGGGCTTATCGGAATCTGGGAGCCCCCTTTAATAAGGGGGCCCCCAGATCCCGGCCCCCCACCCTATGTGAATGAGTATGGGGTACATGGTACCCCTACCCATTCACCTAGGGAAAAAGTGTAAGTAATAAAACACACTACACAGGTTTTTAAAATATTTTATTAAACAGCTCCGGGGGGGGGATCTTCCTCCGGCTTCGGGGGTCTTCTTCCGGCTTCGGGGGTCCCTCCGCTTCATCTTCTCCCGGCGTCCGGTTGGTTCTTCTCCGCTCTCTTCTCCCGGTGTTCCTGTTCTTCGGCCGGCTCCTCTGCTGTCTTCAAGTAGCTCTCTTGCCAGCAGAGGTCCGGACTTCTGGGCTTCTGGGCTTCTGGGCTTCTGGGCTTCTCTTCCCCAGATGTTGACACGACGCTCTCTCCTGCTGGACTGCTCTCCGAGGGCTGCGTTGTGACTTATATAGGTGGAGACCCCGCCCCCTTTTGATGTCACAGTCCCTGGGCATGCTGGGACTGTGACGTTTTAGGGGGCGTGGTCAACATCACCCAGTGACCACGCCCCCTAAAACGTCACAGTCCCAGCATGCCCAGGGACTGTGACATCAAAAGGGGGCGGGATCTCCACCTATATAAGTCACAACGCAGCCCTCGGAGAGCAGTCCAGCAGGAGAGAGCGTCGTGTCAACATCTGGGGAAGAGAAGCCCAGAAGCCCAGAAGCCCAGAAGTCCGGACCTCTGCTGGCAAGAGAGCTACTTGAAGACAGCAGAGGAGCCGGCCGAAGAACAGGAACACCGGGAGAAGAGAGCGGAGAAGAACCAACCGGACGCCGGGAGAAGATGAAGCGGAGGGACCCCCGAAGCCGGAAGAAGACCCCCGAAGCCGGAGGAAGATCCCCCCCCCCGGAGCTGTTTAATTAAATATTTTAAAAACCTGTGTAGTGTGTTTTATTACTTACACTTTTTCCCTAGGTGAATGGGTAGGGGTACCATGTACCCCATACTCATTCACATAGGGTGGGGGGCCGGGATCTGGGGGCCCCCTTATTAAAGGGGGCTCCCAGATTCCGATAAGCCCCCGCCCGCAGACCCCGACAACCAACGGCCAGGGTTGTCGGGAAGAGGCCCTTGTCCTCATCAACATGGGGACAAGGTGCTTTGGGGTGGGGGGGCCCCGCAGGGCGTCCCCCTCCCCCAAAGCACCCACCCCCCATGTTGAGGGCATGCGGCCTGGTACGGTTCAGGGGGGGGGGGGGGGCGCTCGCTCGTCCCCACCCCCTTTCCTGACCGGCCAGGCTGCGTGCTCGGATCGGGGTCTGGTATGGATTTTAGGGGGGGACCCCACGCCGTTTTTTCGGCGTAGGGGGTTCCCTTTATAATCCATACCAGACCTAAGGGCCTGGCATGCACCGCGCTCACCGCAATAGGAAAATTTGTTTTTCCTATTGCAGAGAGCGCGAGATGCAATACCCTGCCCTCGCGTCGTATCTGGTCCGTCGGACCAGCCTACACACGAGCGGGCTTTCCGTCGGACCAGCACACACACGAGCGGACTTTCCGCCCGAAACTGAGTCCTACGGAAAGATTTAAAACTTGTTTCAAATCTAGGTCCGGCGGGCTTTTGGGAAGAAGTCCGCCGGAAAAGTCCGCCGCCGCCCACACACGGGCGGATTGTCCGGCACACTCTGGTCCGCCGGACCAAGTATGCCGGAAAGTCCGACCGTGTGTACGCGGCATTAGGGCTCATTTACACTTGCTTTGACTTCAATGCACATTAAAGGGCCTTGTCAGGAATCAGTGACTAAAGAGACCAGACATGTAGCTACACGAGGAAACTGAGACCAAACTATGTATTTTTCATTAAAGTGATAATTATTTACAGTGAACACACACCAATAAACATAAACAGCAACCAGTGAAAACATAAACCACTTCAACAAACAAGAACAAAAATAACTAATGAACCTAACTACTACCTATATACAATATCTACAATATAAGGGACAAAGGTAACAGGGATGCAAGGAAGGGAAACACAACTGGGAAGAAGAGCAGGGAGCCAGGCAGAGGGGTGCAAGCTGGATCAGGACACAGGAAGGTTCAGGATCGGTATCAGGCACAATCTGGTAGCAAGGAGGCAATCAGACAGGATAGTGACGCCCTGGGGGAAGGGAGGAGCAGCCTTAAATATCCACCTG
Organism: Aquarana catesbeiana; assembly: GCF_042186555.1. NCBI lineage: Eukaryota > Metazoa > Chordata > Amphibia > Anura > Ranidae > Aquarana > Aquarana catesbeiana. Next base: position 124,746,366 of record NC_133329.1, on the reverse strand, counting down.
GCAGCTGGAGCCAGGTGTGGCTGATCAGAACCTGCTGGCTTCTGGGAGGCACCTGCTGGTGGACACTGGAACTGCAGCCTTCGGCCCAGTGAACCCTAGTGTCACTAGAAGGAGAACTCAACCCTGACAGATTCCCCCACTTAAGGAGCGGCCTCTGGATGCTCCATAAGGCTCTACCACCAGGGTCTGCAAGCTGACTGAGTACCCCACCACCAACTTCCGAAGGCTTGGTGAGAACCCCCGCCGCTGGGGTCCCAAAACTGGCTGGGTTTTCTGCTAGTCAGATCCTCTGAGATGTACAGTATTTGGTAGTCCCTCAAAACAGCAGGTACCCCAGTTCTGGACCCCATCAGCAGGCGGCATCAGCATGGAGGGAGACATGGACCCCATCAGCAGGTAGCATCAGCATGGAGAAGACATGAACCCCATCAGTAGGTGGTATCAGCATGGAGGAGGCATAGACACCATCAGCAGGCAGCAACAAGGAGGAGGCATGGACACCATCAGCAGGCGGCAACATGGAGGAGGACTGGATCACATCAGCAGCAGTCATCAGCATGGAGAAGGACTGGGCACCATCAGCAGCAGTCATCAGCATGAAGTGGGACTGGCACTATCAGCAGCTGTCATCAGCATGGAGGGGGACTGGGCACCATCAGCAGCAGTCATCAGCATGGAGGGGGACTGGGCACCATCAGCAGCAGTCATCAGCATGGAGGGGGACTGGATTGCATCGGCAGCAGTCATCAGCATGGAGGAGGACTGGGCACCATCAGCAGGTATTAGTAACAAAAAGGGAAGGGGAATGAGGAACTGGACAGAGGAATGGAACAACTAACACCTGAGGTTGATCAAATGGTAGCGTGATCAACAAATGTGGACACTAAGTAGTGTCTGTTGCTGTAACCACAACAATGCATAAAACAAAACAGAATCCCGGTACTAGACTACCGGGTAAGGGGTTACTTATGCAACATATTTAAATCATATCAAAAATCTGATGGTTTAATCAAAAAAAGTATAAATTTTATTATTTATTCAATGAACACATCTCATTACTGGAAGAATTACCGACTAAAAGCATCAATAAAATTGCTAGCTAAATCATATAAAGCCATAGGCTAAACTGATCATTAGATAACTTGGCCACACATATAACATTTACAAATACAAAACACAAAAAAACAAAAAGCAAACAACGCTAGACACAGTCCGGACGGTAACATAGATAGGGGCAGAGTTGTTTTGTTTCTTTTTGGGCTTGGATACTGGAGTCCTGCACGCAGTTGCATTGTGCTGACCAGATAGTGTACTGCTGATGGAAAGGTAGTAACAGTACTGGGGGAAATAGAGGGAAGAGCAGCAGAAGTACAGGAAGAGGCCTGAGACGTTGCTATGGGCAATGGTACTGCAGGGGGAGCTTCCAATGGATTACATACAGAGGAAGTGTGGTTACTGGTAGCAGGGTACTGATCTACAGGAGGTAAGGAACGCTCAGTAGTAGCAGAGGTTGCTAAGGGTAACAGAGAGACAGATTCTTGATCTCTAGCAGCAGATCTAATATTGTGTGCCTCATCTTGCACTGGGGATATGGTCTCTGACCAAGCTTGTAGCAGAGGGTGAACTAAAGTCAGTTTGTCTCTTCCTTGCTCAATGAAACAGTGCCCAGCAGCAATACAATCCAACAACTCCTGTTATGAATAGGCTAAATACTGCTGGAAATATGAACCTGCACAATGTTTCAGCAACCATCCCAAAAATCCAGCCTGGTACATAGTAAATGGGGGAGTGAAAACATCATGGCCTGAGAGGTAAACTGAAATAGCAGCGCAGAACAGACCTAAATCAAGGGTTGAATGCTACTAAGAGTGAATCTGCCCTCAACAGCTAAGGCAGGTGCTGTCAGAATGCTTCCCAACAGCTCCTCCTCGGAGAGATCCTGCCAAAGTGAAAGACACAAATCTTTATCCCCTACAAGCTGCACATGGTAATAACCTTCACTCTAAGCATTCTGACAAAGGCAAAAAACTCAAGTAACTGGCTCTCAGTTCCTAAGTGTAGCAGATCTGGTCGTTAGTGGGCGTCACTATTTTGGCTTCCCAGTGCATCCTGGGATATCTCAAACCTGCAATACCTGCAAAACAAAGCAAAGCCAACGCTGAATAAAAGCCCCTTAACCCCCCTGGCGGTATTCCCGAGTCTGGCTCGGGGTGGATTTTCAATACCAAAAGTGGTATCCCCGAGCCAGACTTGGGATCGCATCGCAGGATCCATGTAGAGGATACTTACCTTGTCCCCTAGATCCTGCAATGTCTCCCCGCTGTGATCGGCGAGCCGCCGTGTCTCGCTCGATTCACAGTGCCGAGCTCCATTCCCTGCGAGCGTTGCGACCCACGGGGACGGAGTTCGGCGGCAAATTCAAAAAGTGAAACACACAGCATAGATACAGTATACTGTAATCTTACAAATTACAGTACTGTATCAAATAATTACACATCCCCTTTGTGCGAAAATAATTGTACCGCTTTCAGCACCTAAAATCTGAAATAATCATACCACCAGGGAGGTTAAAAGCTTCAGGTGCTGTAAGTGAGCTTTGTCATAGACTTCTATGGAGGCTTTGGAGACGCTTTGAAGCACCAAGAAGGCGTGTGAACAGGACTGTAAGGTAACCATTTAATTCAGTGAGAGGTGCTTTGATTGGCATTCAGAGTGCTTTAAAATTGCGTATCCATTGCCACATTTTGAATCATGCCTTACTGAAGGATGGAACCATCCTCTAAGTTATGGGTAACTCAGTAATGCTGATTTACTAAAGGAGTTAGGACTCTTCACATAGTAAATTCATTCATTTATTTCCTTTATATGCTCATGATTGGGTATTCAAAATGAACACAGCTACAATTTATTGAGTAAAGATTCACAACTCTTTTAGTAAATCAACCCCATACAAATGTCAGCTTGAGCTAGTGATATCTGTATAACAGCTGGTAAGGAGAACCTAAAAAACTTGAAAAATATCAGAGAGCTCCACAAACTGGTTGCCTTAAAAAACAATGAAAAAATATATTTTAAAACGTTATTATTCTGTGCCGACCATAATACATAAAGAAAATATGTACAAACACAGTGCACAATCCCTTTAATGGTTGACATTATACTTTGAATGTTACATTCTTAAGTTCTTGTTGCAGTAAACTAATATTCACGTTTATTGATTTTACAGTGAAAAAGTGGCGTGTGTGGACAATTTAGGTCTTGCACCCAGAGCCTACAATCAATGGCTACACACAGAGATAAATCATTATTTAAAAAAAAAATATCATTTCCAGACAATTGAGTAAAATTCTGTGACTTTTTAACAAAGTGATCCTTGAAGCAAAGCAACACCACCAGCAAAATTGATCAGTGCTAATATCATTTTCTATCTGTATTACTTTGAACGGTATTATTATCATAAGATAATTAAAACTTCACATGCAATTTGCTTGCGTTTTTCATGGACACAGAAGCATCATTTCAGTATTAATTGTCATAATCCCATGTTTATTCCACAATATTTTATTTTTCCTAGTAGGTAGTCCTTAGTGTTTGTAGGACAATTCTTTATCTGTACAACGAAGGAATCAGCCCCACACTGTGAATACAAGTTAGCTTGGAAAAGTATTACCTTTGGTTAACCACTCCAGTATACTGGAGATATGAAGTTTATCAGTCTAGTTGTTGAAGCTGAACTCTGACCCCATAATTAAATAAACAATCGTGATACATATTCATGAGCTATTTTGCTTCCTGAAAATACGTGTGATTCTGTTAAGCCAGTCTTATGTATCCCACGCTTTTGCTGCACTTAACAGGTAGGAAGAAGGTATCCCCTTTCTGCTACAGGTAAGAAATGCAATGCTGTCACTTTCCTGCTTCTAGGCTGCTAATTGAATATTGGATGTCTCCTCCTCTAAGTATATTTCCTGTGTTAGACTGACAGCACTGTGCAATGCCATATAGTCTGACTAGTGAAACTACTGGCCCACATCCCCTAGTTCTGCTGTACAAGGGTTTACAGCAATCTATTGTAAATTTGATTTTTTTTTTACACAAATAGAACTTTCTTTTGGTGGTATTTGATCACCACTGGGTTATTTATTTTTCTTGCGATATAAACGGAAAAAAAAGACTGAGAAATTTGAAAAAACCCCCAATATTTTTACTTTCTGCTATAAAACCTATTTTAAATTTTAAAAATCCAATTTCTTCAGGAATTTTGGCCAAAATATATTTTGGCCAACATTTTGAAACTGTAAAGTTTCATTACCTTGCTACGCAGATCTTTTGACTTTTCTTTTCTATCTCCTCATAGCTCAGTGCCTAGCCTGCTTAGTGCATCCATGTGAGAGCTAACAAACACATTGACTATTTATACACAGACACTAATTGTGATTTAAAAAGATACAGATGTGGGAAATTAACCTTTAATTGCCATTTTAACCTGTGTGTGCCACCTTCTGTGTCTGTACCAAGGCCAAACATTCCAGGGTATGTAAACTTTTGATCAGGGCCATTTGGGTGATTTCTGTTATCATTATGATTTAAAAAGGATCCAAAAAACTATGTGATAATAAATGGCTTCATGTGATTGCTATCCTTAAATAAAAGGCATAATCAGTCATATTTTCAACATTAATGCCAAAATTTCACAATTTCTGACAGGGTATGCAAACTTTTGAGGACAACTGTACATACTGGAATTTTTATTTTTCAATTTTTTTATACTACTAATGGCAGTGATCAACGACTTATAATGAGACTGCGATATTGCGCTGCGGACAATCTGACAGTAACTGATGCTGGGGGGACCTGCCACTGATATCACATGTGACATTAATACAGTGATCATTGATAATACTATACACTGTCACTGTACTAATGGCAGTGGCAGGGAAGGGGTTAACATCTAGGGCAATCAAGGGGTTAAATATGTGCCTAACAATGTTTAATGTGTGTAAAGTGTGCTGCTTTCACTAACTGGTCTCGCTGCTTTGCAGGGATGAGAAACACAGAAACACAGAGATCATTCCCTGTGTACAGAGCTCTGTGTTGAATGTCAACACAGAGCTCTGGGCTGTGAATGTACACGTGAAAATAAGCATGTTCCAGCCATAAATCATTGGCTGGGACTTGCTGACCGCCTTCCGCTGTGTACAATGACAGCGAAAGCCAGGCGGGGGGCACACATGCACACGCACTAAACCTGCAAGTAGGTAGCTACGTACCAGTACGTTGCTTTGCCTACAGAGTCTGCTCGTCTGCAGTACATTGTGGGTAGGTTGACGCTAAAGCCTGGTACACACGGGCCAAATGTTGGGTGGCATTGGCCGGTTCAATAGAAACTGTCCGGCATTCGGCCCATGTGTACTTGAGCCGGTCCATCAGAAGCTGTCGAAGGGGCATGACCGAAAAAGGTCTGCTTATCAGCTCCTGATCAGCACTGACCAGAGTGTTCTGACGCGGGGAGGGGGGTGGGGTCATCTCCCCTGTCAAAACACAATAGCACGGCAGGGGAGATTGCTGTACTAACATCGGATAGCCCTGCTAGGTTGAACAAAAATAAATAAATAAATAGTAGGGTGTACCTGGCTTGGTGGTTAAGAAAGGAAAATTATTTTTAATATATGTTTGTGACATAGAACCTGTCAAGATAGGTTCCTGTTACCTGCAGGAATTTAGTAGAACTGGAGCAGACATAATCTGGAGCAGATACGCATACTAACCATTGAGCTTCTAGCGTCATCTTGTTCCGTTAAACTTTGAAAATAAAAACTGGAAGCTGATTGGTTGCCATGCACAGCTGCCCCGGATTCTGGCTGCAGTCTGGCAAATATCAGGACACAAATTGGAACAAGAAAAAGAAAAAAAATAATTGCAGGCATTTTCATTAATAAAAAAACTCTACAGTTTAGGTAAAGAGATTGGAAGCCAAGGATATATCACACAAAAATATACTTTTTTTAAGATAGACAGAGACCATTATAATTGTTTGAAAATGTATTTTTGTTTTTCAGTCTATAGATCCTCTTTAGTGTTACATTATTGATGATTTTATATTATGTATCTCCTCTATTGGTATCTTAAATCACTTGGTACCAATAAGCTTGTACAAAAAGATATGTTACACTGAAAAACTGCACATAATATGCAACACAATCCGTCCTACTTTGAGGATAATGGATTTTGGACACCATGCAAAAGTGCTTATTATACATATCATTCTTTGTGTATTCATTTTTTTGCCACTGTAAGGTGCACAAGACTGTAAACAGCAAATGTATCACTTTGCATACATTGTCTCTATACTTTACAGTACATATGATTTTGTAATGACCTGATATATATATATATATATATATATATATATATACAGGGCAGAGACCCCCTACTCTCTTTTGGTTATGTATCTTTCCTAGATTGTGTCTATAGGCCCCTTTTTAGTCCTAGGTTGTGTCAATGGCACATAAGTCCTCAATCCGCCCTAGTGTACATGAAGTATGGCTCCACCTACTAATCATAGTCCTTATTACCTATCTTGGGTAGCAGCAAATGTGGATATCTCAACTTTCAAGGACATACTGTATCCACTAAAATGAAAAAGCAGACCAAAATGTTATTGGAGTTCCAAAAAGGTCTTCTTAGCAGCTACATTTGTGCACTGACTGGTGGGCCAGTTGAAGCAAAGCCAATGGAAACTAAAAGAGTTAATATTCTTGAACAATTTAGTCTTACAGGCAAAAGGTGCAATTGTCAGGTTGTCATACTGAGTCTGGTGATACCAAAATGTTGTCTGCTCTTGTGGTTGAGCAAATGACTGGATTTTGGCTGGAAATGCTACAGAGCAGATTCTGTTTGATGGCTTTTACTGCGTTTCTTCAATTAGAGAGACCAGGCTTCAGCTCTCTATCTTACCCTTGGTCTGACAGACAGCCCTGTCTTTTTTTGAGTTGGAGAAGACAAAGAACCAAAGCAGTATCTTTTATATGTGGCTAGTGGAAATAAGACTGTTAGCTGGATGCATTTAGTTTAAACAATACATGGCATAAAGCTCCAGACAGTTATTTGTATTTTCACTACTTGGTAATGTATATGGGACAATTTCACAGTAGTCTGTCCAATTCCACAAAATCTGCATTTGTGTATCAAAAGACCTCAGCTAGAGAATTATTATACATTCCCATTTATATTGCCTTTCCCTGAACATGGTGAATATAAGACACCATAGCAGTCATCTCCCTAGTTGTGGTTGCAGAACATAGCAACCCTAATCAAAGTTTTCAGTATACTGCCTTTATATATTTGTGTTTACCAAATTGTTCCAGCAAAAAACAGTGCCACTCTTCTTAGGTGGGATTTATGAGAAGAGGATATGAACTTAGTTAAATGCTGTTGCAACCCTTCCTGGGCTGCCTTTATAGTATGTGAGTAGTGATGAGGGTTGCCACTACCATGGGTTCACAGCAGAACAAGTGGGTTAGAATTTTAATCTTCTGGTGAATTAATGTGGACATTCACCAGACTGAAATGAACTTAGGTCAGCTGCCATACAATGGCCAATATTGGGGGCTTTGGTATGTGTCAGTAGTTTACTGAGAGCTGACACTCTGTTTGGAGAGTTATGCCATGTACACACGAGCGGAATGTCTGACAGAAAAAGTCAGACGGAAGCTTTTCATCGTATATTCCGATCGTGTGTATGCCTCATCGGACTTATTTTTAAGAAAATTCTGACAGACCTAGAAATAGAACATGTTCTAAATATTTCCAACGGAACCAATTCCTATCGGGAAAACCGCTCGTCTGTATGCTATTCCGACGGACCAAAAAGGCGCATGCTCTGAAACATGTACGAGACGGAAGCTATTGGCTACTGGCTATTGAACTTCCTTTTGCTAGTCCCCTCATACGTGCTGTACGTCACCTCGTTCTGGACGGTCGGACTTTGGTTTGACCGTGTGTAGGCAAGACCGCTTGAATGGAATTCCATCGACGTTCCGTTGGAGAAACCTTAGGAGTTTATTCTGACGGCAAAACCGGTCGTGTGTACAGGGCAGTAGTCTCTATATGGTACTATGCTGTGCTACATTGAGCTAAATTATTGTGGATTGCAATGTAGTGTACTCCCTTGTGTTCACAGTTCAAAGACCCAACAGTCCTTCTTGGGACTACCTTTTTGTGTGTGTCAGCAACAACTGTAGATGTTCCCTCACCCCAACCCCAAAACAGACTTTTATTTTTTTCGTATGTTTGTTCTATTGGAGTGTAAAATAACTAGACACTTAGACAAGCCTAAGTGACTCAGTGGCCTCCCAGACCGTTCTGCACCATTCTACAACAGTCTATGAGACAAAACTTAAGCAATGTTCCAGCAGTCTGAAAAAGTGGAATTAATTTATCTTCATAGATTTCTTGAGGGATATTGTTGATAAATATTTCTGTCCCAAGTGAAGGAGCCTCTTCAACCCAGTCTGCAGGAGGACCACCATATTTCCTCTGACCATTACCCTTTACAAGATTATTATTACACCTTTTCATCCACTGCAGAAGGGAAGCTTTATTGTCCTTATTCAGAGAACTAATCCAAGCCTCGCTCTCAGCATTCATCACGTTCTTGCCCATCATTAGAGAATGATCTGCTCTCTCCATGAGATCAGAGGCTGAACTGAGCTCTTTACCATGCTCCGACTGGGAGAAGCAGACAAAATACCTGCTCTCCTCCATGGGCCATCATCAGTGGGTAGGAGACAAGCCCCTAGTCCCCTCCAACAGCCTCTGTGCCAGTTTGGTCTGTCACAATGCTGAAGATGGTTTTACTGCCATGTGCCCTGTACAATGGTGACAACATTGTCACCTGTACTCCTTCTCCTCACTGTCCTCCTCCAACTCTTCAGAACTCTGCAACAGTCCCACGCCAAGTGCATATGTAATGTCCCAGGCTACATGCTGCCTTGTTGTATTTTAGCTCTTAGGCCCAGGAAGGGATGGGGCTAATCCCACACCATCTTTAGTCAACTGTGTGTGCCAGCCTGCTGGCTGCCCTTAATCTGGGAAAAAAAATCACACGTGTACCTTGCCTAGCACATGTCCATAGCCTAGTGGTGCAGTAGTTCATCATGAAATACACTAGCTTCCTCTATGTTCTTCTTCGGGCTGAAGAGTTTGTGGCCAACCTTAGGTGGTCATACCAAACCATGGCTCAACTGAAAGAAATGCAGCACCAACATGAACTGCCTGCCAAATGCCTCAAATGGATCTCAATGTTGGCCATTCTGCAGAGGCTCAACCAGCAGCAGTGTGTCATCAATAAGGAGCTGGGGTTTATTTCACCACATCAATGGCTCATCGTTTAGGTACATTTTATAGGGGCTGCCAAATTGGTGAGCTGAAACAAGGCAGAGATTAGTGATATAGTCCTGCTATCTGAATGGGACTAAAGAGCAGCAGGAGATTTTGTTAGGGAAATGAAAATCCTGTGTTGTGCTTTTCCACTTGGATGTTTGCAGCCTAATCCAGTGTTTTGGCACGCCAAAATATATGTGGCTATTGTCTCTCGGAAAATACACACTATTTTAAGATAAAACCTGTCCTCTCTCTTCCTCTTTTATTGTGGCCTAACCAAGCTACTTAAGGCTGGTACACACGGGACGACTATTGGTTGGTATCGGCTTGTTCAATAGAAACTGGCCGACATTGGCCAGAGTGTACAGCAGCCTGTCCAACAGAAGCTGGCCTAAAAAACAGTTTCTGTCAAATGGGCATGCTGGAAAACCAAAAGCCAACTGCCATCCGATCAGTGCTCGCAGCCAATGGTTCTGGTGAGGGGGGCAGTCCCCCTGTCAGAACACAATAGCTCAGGGGTTAATGCTATATTAACATCACATAGTTAGCACAGCAAGCTCCTTGGGAGCGCCTCAGTTTTTTTTTTCATTCAGCCTACTTGGTTGAACAGACAAAAACTACCTGTGTGTAGTAGGCTTTATATAGTCCAGGCACTGAATAACATTTGTTGCTATTGTCTCTCAAATAATACACTCTAAATTTTATCACAAGATAAAACCTGCCTTGTCTTTCCCCTCTTATTTGCGGCCCAACAAACTTACATAGTGTGCGGTCACTGTACAATATTGTAGCGATTATATCTCAAATAATACACTCAAATTTTTATTGCAAGATAAAAACTGTCTTGTCTTTCCCTCTACATTGCAGCCTTTCTAAGCTGTGTACATACTGTCCAGCCACTGTACAATATTTGTCTGAATTGTCTGAAATTATACACTCTAACTTCTGTTTCAAAATAAAATCTACCTTGTCTTTTCCTAGTTTATTGTGGCCTAACCAAGCCACTGAACAACATGTTTGGCTACTGTCTCTCAAATAATACACTTTAACTTTTATAAGAAAAAAAAAACTGCCCTGTCTCTCTTTTATGCAGTATAACGAGGCCTAAACAAGCTGCTTACATGCTGTCTAGCCACTGTGTGCTGTCTAGACAATATTTGTGGCTATTGTCTTTCAAATAATACACCCTATTGTGTATTTCAAGATAAAACCTGGCTCATTTCTGCCCTTTACCATATATTGTGGCCTAACCAAGCTGGTTACGTGTTGTTCCAGTACTGAGCAATATTTGTGGCTGTTGTCTCTTCAAAAATACACTCTACTGTCTATTTCAAGACAAAACCTGCCACATCCCTGGTTGTCTAACCAAGCTGCTTACATATTGTCCAGCCACTGAACAATATTTGTGGCTTTCAGATATTTTATCTTTCAAATAATACACTATAATGTTTATTGTAAGGTTAAATTTGTCTTGGCTCTATTTACTATATGCATACTGTCCTGAAGCTAACCAATTTCTATGAAACACATACCTGAAGTTGCTATTTTGAATATTTTGGGAATAATTGAGAATACAGGGATGTGGGGGATCAAACAATGTGGGATTGTTGTTTGAGGTTTTTCTGTTTTAATAAACTTTTAAGGCGCTGCAGTGTGGTACTGCGAGCAAAATAAGCTGGCCAAGTTGACTGCTTTGGCTTTTTTAAGTGTACACTTTCCTATAGCTTTTTACATCTATTGTGTTTGCTACTTCCAGGACGGTTACAGCTGGATAAAAAAATGATTTGAAACAGCCAACACTATCTAAAAATCCTTTTTATAAGCTAAAATGAATCAAACCGGGATGCTGCTTCTGTGTTATAGTCAAGCTAAATGCCAATTACACATCCAAAATATGTGGTGGCAGAATATGTTGTTGCTGATGCTGTTTGTGAAAGTTATACTGTTCTGTAATACAGCGTACAGCTTATAGGCTAAGTTCACCTTTTGTAAAAAATAATAAATGCATATCATTTTGCAGGTACAAAAATGTGCATTTATTATTTTTTTACATTGCAGACTGCAAAGCATTGCGCCCATGATCAGTGAATTGGGGGTGCAATGCCAGGCTCCTGCAGACACTCAGTACAGCTCTCTATCTGTACCTCCCATATGGGCAGACAGTTACTGAAGTGCAGAAAGTGTCAATGAACTATGAGAATGCTCACCAGCCCCCTCGCAGTTCATTGAGAATTACAAGCCATCTTCTGTGGTGGAAGACAGGACTTGTAATTAATGCACAGATCTAAATTCGAGTGTACCATGTAACATGTTACAAAAAGTGAGTTTATCCTTTAAAGACATCTCCCAAGCATGTAACTTAAAGGATTAGTGGTTTTTCTATGTTGCCCTTGAAATCACAATAAAGAGATCCTCTCCCCACTGAATATAATTTAAAAATACACAAAGCTCACAATGCTCTTTCTGACAATAGCTTGACTACTAGTCTTGAAAATGGCCAAAATTTACTATTAAGATTTGATCCCCATAGACTTTAAAAGGAGTCGCTGTTCAAGTTTCAAAATTTCAAACAGGATTTGACTAACCCCCTTACAATTTGAACCCCAGGCAAATTCACCCATCTTTATTTGTGAGCCACAATAGTAATGAGTGCTAGCCTTGCTTGGTTAAGCAGTCATAGATTGTAGAAAGTTGGCTTTAGGCACCTGTATGCTATACAGTCACCTATGGGGGGCACCCACAGCTAGATTATCACCCCTGTGACTGTTTATTAAACCTAATTGTTACAGTTACTATAGATGTGTCTAGAAATTCCCTATAGTAATCAACTAAGGCATCTTTCCCCTACTATTAATTTCTCTTAAAAAACTATCACGCATTTTGCTTTGCAAAATCTACTTCAACACACCTAAAACATGTACTGTCTATAGCAGGAGTTATGTAAAAGTGTGATAGATATTAAGAAAATTGGTGGAGTAGTAACATACAAATTTCCCATCACTCCCTGTTGTTTTGACATCTCTCAAATAAACCAGAAGTGGGACACATTTCCCCAATAGTGACAAAGTGGATGGACATTCTTAGCCTTTTCTAATCTATTCAAAACTAAGAAAAACTTTTGGCTGAAATTTAGTTTTAAGGTTTGCCTTGTATGAGACAACAGAAAATTAGTCATCAGCTTTTCTCTTGTAGGTTTTATATAGGCATATTAGGCAACGGAGAAGAATTGTGTATTGCTTTTTCCCTGCTCTTTATTGTTCTTTTTTGGTAGCATATATAGCACAAATAATGTCACTTAGCAGCCTGTGCTGCTTCTACCCTACATGCCTTGTAAATAACGTTTTTTTAAGAGTTTCTTGCATTTATTCCATAGGGTGTGTAAAGTGTTCAGTGAGCCCAGCAGTGATGCATCTGCACTACCACACTAGGTGGTGTTAATGGGACAAAGCACAGGATCTCAGCTGGAAGACTGGTGATGAAGCTGGTGTCCTTCCTTCATATGATGTGTATAGTGGATCTAGGAACTCAGCTAGATGTTTGCAGTACATTTCTCAGGCTCTGTATATGGGACATTGGACATTATCTAGCATTCTGTATTTAACCCCTTATACTCTATAGGATGCACAGAAACCATAACTGTATATTGCCTTTTCTAAGTGGGGCATAGGCGTGAAGACACTGGAGATTCACTAAAACTTAAGTGTGCAAGCTCTGGTGCAGCTCTGCATAATAACCAATCTGCTTCCAGGGGTTTTTGTTAGAACTTGATTGGACAAATTGAATGTAGCAGCTGATTGACTACCATGCACATCAGCACCAGATTCTGACTGCTCCAGTTTTAGTCAATCTCTCCCCACTGAATGTCTGTGCATATGGGACATAGGACATCACCAAGCAAGTGATGCTGTTCATGATTTATTGGGAACATGGAAGCCCAGCTCCTTCTCTCCCTATTTTGCCCTATAGGATGTGTGAAGAGGACACAGGGCAATAAATAGGCATCTGTACTGCCCCTTTCATGCTGTGTATCATAGGTGTGTGCAGGGGGTGTGCCAGGTGTGCCTGGGCACACCCTAATAACTATGTACATTGCTGATTCCCCCTACTTCCTGGCCACCCCCCCGTTACCCCCCCCCCCCGCCCTGCAGTGCTGCTGGCTTCCCTCCTCTTCTCTACCCCTGGCTGCTGTGGAGGATGGAGAGCAGGGGAAGGGGCTAGTAAATAGTTCCTTTTCCAAATGAACACAGTGAACACACTCGCTCACTGTGTCCATTTATAACTGAAGCATAGTAAACTGTGTTTACTATGCTTTGCATTGTGAATGAACAAGAAGCCACTGAGCACAGAGCACTTTCCATTCATTCACTGCCCCGTACAGCTGGGACTGCAGTTAAAGGCATGTGTGTTTGAGCTTTGGGGTGCACACCCTAATGCAATAGGCTGCGCACACCTATGCTGTGTATATTGTACATACAGCTTTTTTGGCTATAGGTTGTGTCAAGGGGACACAGGACTCAAACTAGACATCTGTATTGTCCATTTCATGCTGTGTATGGTAGACATACTGTTTCTGTCCATCCTTCACTCAACAGGCTGTGTGAATTGGACACTAGGTACTAGGTAGACATCTATACTGCCTGCTTTCTTGCTGTGTATACTGGACATATACCTCCTGGCCCTATAGGGTGTCTGAAGTGGACACGCAACTCATCCGTACTGCCCATTTCATGCCATGATTACTGCACATACACCTTCTACTCCTGTAGGGTGTGTGAAAGAGACAGGGATTCCAGCTAGGCATCTTTACTATATATTTAATGCTGTGTATAGTAGACATACACCTTCTGTCCCTATATGTTGTGTGAAGGGAACCCCTTTGCCTCTAAAGAGTATATGGAAGGGACTATTAGACATCTAGGCTGCCCTTTTCCAGCTATGTATAGTGGCCAAACACCTTCTATCCCACCTTCACTCTTCAGGTTGTGTTAGGAGGACACAGGGCACTAAGTACAAATCTATACTGCCCTTTACATGCTTTGTATAGTGGATATACACTTTTTGTCTGTCTTTTACCCCATGAGTTGTGCGATGGGGACACAGAACACCAAGTAGACATCTGATCTGTACTACTCCTTTCATGTTGTGTATACTGGAAACACACTTTCTGCTCTTATAGGTTTGGTGAAGAGGACACATGACACCAACTAGACATCTGTATGACCCATTTCATGCTATATATAATGGGCATAAACCTTCTGCCCCTATAGGTTGTGTAAATGGAACATTTAACCCCAACTAGACATCTATACTGCTGATTTTCATGCTGTGTATAATGGAAATACAGCTTCTGCTCCTATAGGTTATGTGGAGTGGACGCAGGACACTAAGTAGACATGTATACTGTCCTTTTGGTGCTGTGTATAGTGGCCAAACACGTTCTGTCTCTTTAGGTTGTGTGGAGGGCATACGGGGCACTAAGTAGACTTCTATACTGCCCCTTTTCATGCTGTTTATAATGCCCACACAACTTCTGCCCCTAAAGGTTGTGTGAAGGGGATCCATTGGCTCCTAGAGGTTGTGTGAAGGGAACACAGAACACTAAATAGACATACAGTATATACTGTCATTTTTCATGCTGTGTGTAATGGACATACACCTTCTGCTCCTAAAGGTTGTGTGGAGTGGACACAAGACTCCAATTAGACATCTGTTGTGCTTTGTTCATGCTGTGTATAGTGAACATACACCTTCTGTCCATCCTTTATCCTATAGGTTGTGTGAGTGAGATAGAGGACACTATGTAGACATCTATAATGCCCCTTTACATGCTGTGCATACTGGACTCATACCTTCTGCCCCTATAGGTTGTGTGAAGAGGACACAGGATACCAGCTTGACGTCTGTATGACCCCTTTCATGCTGGATATAGCAGACATACACCTTCTGCCCCAAAGGTTGTGTGAAGAGGGCACACAGCAAGTATACATCTATACTGCTCTTTTGGTGACCTGTATAGTGGCCAAGCACCTTCTGTCTTTATAGGTGGGGGGGGACACAGGACACTAAGTAGACATCTATACTGCCCTTTTTCATGTTATGTATAATGGACAAACACCTTCTGCTCCTTAAAGCGGAGCTCCACCCTATTTTACATGTTTTGCTCAATCACATGCCATGAATGTATTTAGTTATAAAGGATATATATATATATATATATATATATTTTTTTTTTTCTTTTGTACCTGTTTTTTTTCCAATGTCCTTCTCTGCTTCCTGTCTAGTTATCTGCGGATATGGGCGGGTCAACTGCGGGTATTACGCAATTTCCTTGTTACGTGCAATGCCTCCTGGGAGCTCCTGTTATCATTCCCAGGAGTCATTGCGGATGCCTGCCGCGAGTTCTCGCGGGATTTCGACGACGACGCCTGCCCAATGTGATGGCAACCCTGCAGTTTACGGCGCTGCTCACAGTAAACACTGAGCATGCATGGGAAATAGTGGTGAATGCTGGGAGCTCAGCATTCACCGTATCCCATAAATCCATGCTTGTGGGCTTCACATGCCCACAAGCAAGATGGGATTGGCCACAATCAATTTTTATAAATATTAATTGAAAATGAAAATGGACAGCAGCAGATTAAAAATACCAAAACAGTGAGTTTCAATTTAGATTTGTACATGTGTCTGAATGAATACAAAAAAATAAAAAATAGGAATGGTCGTGGGAACCCCGCTTTAAGGTTATGTGGAGGGGACAAAGGTAAATATATATACTGCCCTTTTCATGCTGTTTATAATGGGCCTACGCCTTATGTCCCTAAAGGTTGTGTGGAGGGGACACAGGGCACTAAGTAGACATCCATACTGCCCTTTTCATGCTGTGTGTAATGGACATACACCTTCTGCTTCTAAAGGTTGTGTGGAGTGGACACAGGACTCCAATTAGACATCTGTGCTGCTGTTTTCATGCTGTGTATAGTGAACATATTGTACACCTTCTGCCTATCATTTATCCCATAGGTTGTGTGAGTGAGATACAGGACACTAAGGAGATATCTATACTGTCCCTTTTCATGTTGTGCATACTAAACATACACCTTCTGCCCCTATAGGTTGTGTGAAGAGGACACAGGACATCAATTAGACATCTGTATGACCTCTTTTATGCTGGATACAGCAGAGAAGAGATACACCTTCTTCCCCTAAAAGTTGTGTGAAGGGGACACAGGGCACTAAGTAGACATCTATGCTGCCCTTTTAGTGACGTGTATAGTGGCCAAGCACCTTCTGTCTCTTTAGGTTGTTAGAAGGGAACACAGAACATTAAATAGACAGCTACACTGCGTTTTCATATTGTGTATAGTGAACATACACCTTCTGTCCATCATGTATCCTATAGGTTGTGTGAAATACAGGATACTAAGTAAACATTTATTCTGCCCCTTTTCATGTTGTGTATACTGGACATACGCCTTCTGCCCGTGCAGGTTGTGCAAAGGGGACCCATTAGCTCCTAAAAGTTGTGTGAAGGGAACACAGGGCACTAAGTAGACATTTATACTGCCCTTGTTTATGCTGTGTGTAGTGAACATACACCTTCTGTCCATCATTTATCCTATAGGTTGTGTGAGTGAGATACAGGACACTATGTAGACATCTAAACTGCCCTTTTTTATGCTGTGTATACTGGACATATACCTTCTGCCCCTATAGGTTGTGGGAACGGGGCCCATTAGCTCCTATAGGTTGCGTGAAGGAGACACAGGCCACTAAGTAGACATTTATACTGCCCTTGTTTATGCTGTGTGTAATGAACATACATCTTCTGTCCTTCATTTATCCTATAGGTTGTGTGAGTGAGATACAGGACATTATGTAGACATCTATACTGCCCTTTTTCATGCTGTGTATACTGGACATACACCTTCTGCCCTATAGGACGGGTGAAGGGGACCCATTGGCTCCTAAATGTTGTATGAAGGGACCACAGGGCACTAATTAGACATATATTCTGCCCATTTTCATGTTGTGTATACTGGACATACACCTTCTGCACCTATAGGTTGTGTGAAGGGGACCCATTTGCTTCTAAAGGTTGTGTGAAGGGAACACAGGGTACTAAGTAGACATATATACTGCCCTTTTTCATGCTGCATATACTGGACATACACCTTCTGCCTCTATAGGTTGTGTGAAGGGGACCCATTAGCTCCTAAAGGTTGTGTGAAGGGAACACAGGACACTAAGTAGACATCCATACTGCCCGTTTTCATGTTGTGTATACTGGACATACACCTTCTGCCCACATAGGTTGTGTCAAGGGGACCCATTGGCTTCTAAATGTTGTGTGAAGGAAACACAGGGCACTAAGTAGACATATATTCTGCCCATTTTCATGTTGTGTATACTGGACATACACCTTCTGCCCCTATAGGTTGTGTGAAGGGGACCCATTGGCTACTAAATGTTGTGTGAAGGAAACACAGGGCACTAAGTAGACATATATACTGCCCTTTTTTTCAT
>NC_133329.1:124718459-124723459 GCF_042186555.1 Aquarana catesbeiana | reverse complement strand
CATTAAGTTCTTCTCTATCCCTTCCTCTCCTGGCATCCCCCTCCCCCTTGTTGTGATGTAGTTCTTATCTCAGCCCCCCTTGTCTTGTTGTGACAGCCCTGATATTGTTTATTGAGGTGGATGTCAGGTATAATTAGCAATCGATATGGAAAATGGTTCTTGCAAGGCACGTCTCTGACGTCACGGCCGATTAAGGTTTCTTATTGGTCCCAAATTCCCCAAGCCTGAGCTAATTATTGGAAGCTTGATGTTGATAAAGTAAAGCTCATCCTGGGCTTGTAGCATGTCCCCTCCTCACTGGTCACCGCCACTGCATGCTTACTAAGGTCCCAGCAGCAGCAGCCCTTCAGCTGTGGCACCTCTATCCAGGGAGATGATGGACAGTAGGATTCTAGAGCATCCTCATGCCCAGTTTGGAGGCTCCATGAGTGGGATGGTAGGCTTTCCCTACCCTCTGGGCCACCACCATGTGTACGAGCTCGCCAGCCACCAGCTCCAGTCTACAGCCGCCGTACCATTCTCAATCGACGGATTACTAAACGGGTCCTGCTCTGCCTCTGTGGTCAATCCGAACTCCATGATCCCTTCTGGATGTGTCATGAATGGAGACAATCAGTACAAGCTGTCAGGTAAGGGATGCTGGGCTTACTATCTGTTTACTATTGAATGCTGAACGCCACTTTATATAATACCCGCTCTGTGCCATCTACATGGAGTCCAGGGCTTAGGATCTACTATTTATAATGCATATATCTGTGGATGTTGTCTAGATCTATACACTACATATTCTGTATAGCCTAGGTATGCTCTACACATGCAAAATATACAATACCCATAATAATATACATATAACGATTGTGTCTATGGATACGAAATAGATACTGTATAACAATACCACATTTCCCTAGAACCCATATAACCCAAGGTGATCTGATCTAGGTTTATATGCCATTATACCCACGTGCATACTGTGCTTATATAACACAGGGCTCTAATATATATATATTAACGCATATATATCTGTAGCGTCCATTGAAGCCAAGGGAAATCTGGATATACTTATAATAAGATGCTCATGTAATCCAGGGTGGGAGATTTATGATATAATGTTAACACAACGATATAATGCCCATGTTAACTATGGGAATAGAAAAAGTATAATATAATATTAATACAACTATATAATGTCAACTATGGGAATATAATAAGTATAACATAGTACTAATACAGCTATATAATGTCAACTATGGGAATAGAATAAGTATATTATAGTATTAATACAACTATATAATGTCCATGTCAACTATGGGAATAGAAAAAGTATAATATAATATTAATACATCTATATAATGTCAACGACAGGAATAGAATAAGTATAATATCGTACTAATACAACTATATACTGTCCATGTCAACTATAGGACTAGAAAAAGTCTAATATAATATTAATAAAACTATATATTATCCACTATAGGAATAGAATACGTATAATATAGTACTAATAAAGCTTTAAAAAGGTCCATGTCACCTTTGGGGATAGGAAAAGTTTATTATTTAAATACAATGAATTCTTATAATTAAAAAAATAACATCAAAAAACAAAAACACAAAAAAACAAAACACAAAAACAAAAACTCAAGCATTGAGTTAAAATGTATTAAATTCGTTTCTAAATAACAAGGAGCTGGAGGTTAATATTATATAATCATTTGCCACTTGATATAATGCATAGATCTGGCTTGTTTAATATACATAACCTATAAGATAAAACAGCAGCTGGTGACCCTCAGGATGACAACATTGCAAGCACAGCCATATAGAAGCTTATGGCACTGGCTTATCATCAGCCATGAACATTCATTCATACCCCACTTGTAGAAAACACCCCAAACAAATGGGAGAGAGCGAGGAATGACGTTTTATGGGGTGCTTGGCACTCAATGTGCATCACAAAATGCTCCACACACGTGTACAGCACTGCAAAGCCGGCGAGGTGTCAGAAAGCAAGCAACTTCAGCATTACAAATGTCCAAGAGGGAAGCAAAACAGGGATTTCTGCTTCTAGAATCCTTCAAAAACATTCAAATCTGTATTTTTTTTTCTGTAGATCATGACAGTGGCACTTTAGACACTAATTATACATTAGCAGGGCAACAAAGTATTACAATTGCTGATCTATTAGAAATGTTATGTAGCAGAGTTTCATGAAATGTACAAAGGAACATTTTCAAATCTTGATTTTTTTTGTTTAGGGCTAGCCTAGGAGCAAACTGAATAGATGGTTATATTTCTATTTAAATTTTAAATAATTGTGGGATTTCTAGAATTGTTTGTTGAACTGTTTAGGTGGATGCTAATGTTGATTTGTCTAGCCTGTATCTGATAATCCCTCACAGGGGTCCTATGAGGTGAGAGGTAGCTAGATAAGTCTACTAGGAGGACTTGGCTGATTTTGAAACCGTGGGAATCACATATCAACCAGGATGGAAAGGCGTTGGGACTGCAGGGGGTCACTTTCTCTGCAAATCCATTTCCCAAACGTGGGAATGGGCCATAAACTAGCTTTGATCAGTGGCACAGGGACCCTCTAATGGACAGTTCTATTTGTTTATTTTTCGAGTCCACATGGACTTCTTGTAAATGATGTTTCTTATAAGCTGATTGGGATCTGTTCCTTTTTTGTAGACTCTGGTGACCCGGACAAGGAAAGCCCAGGGTGTAAGAGAAGGAGAACCAGGACGAATTTTACAGGATGGCAGTTGGAGGAGCTGGAAAAAGCCTTCAATGAAAGCCACTACCCTGATGTCTTCATGCGAGAAGCCCTGGCCTTGAGGCTGGACCTGGTGGAGTCCAGAGTACAGGTAAAGCCCTCTCTGCTTCTCATCTTCTCTGATAATATCACCCCCCCCCCCCCAGGTCCCCCAAATATTCGCACTCTCCTCTCACTAATCCCCGATCTGTCGCTTTAATGGCGTTTTAATTAGGCGCATTTTGCTTGCAGTGGCATCTTTATTTGCATATCCATATCCCCTTTGTGTAATGTGCTTCAAATGAAGCCACAGATACCATCTACAATGTCTTACAGATGTCTTGCGTGTGAATTATTACATCTAATGAATTATGTATACATCTACATGTTTATGGAAAACACGGGGCCTTAAAAATAATCGTGGAGAGGCAACTATAGTAGAGATAATAATAGAGGGCGAAATAAGGAGCGTTGTTATATTTCAAACCTAAACACACAAAAAAAATAAAATAAATCCTAGAAGTTGTTGTTTTCCTAGGACGCTGTCAAATTACCTTATATCAATAGCATCCTTCCATTTAAAACATAATAAATAAAAATAAAAAAATCTAGAAGTATTTTTATTATTTTTTTATTTTTTGTCTTAGGACGTTGCCATATATCAGTAGCATCGTTCCATTTAAAGCATTAATAATAATAATTTTTAAAAAATCTAGAAGTTTCTATTTTTTATTTTGTCCTAGGACGTTTTCAAATTGCCACATGTCAGTGGCACTGTTTTAAATAAAATGAACAAAAATAAAACTAAAACCTAGAATTTTTTGTTAGATTTTGTCCTGAGCTGTTTTTTAGTTAGGATGTTGTCAAATTTTTACTAATATTATATATATATATATATATATATATATATTCATACACATATGTTACATATGTGTGTTATTTATTATTAATATTATTATTGAGTTATGTTATATTATTATTTCTATTATTTCCCCAGTAGACTCATTTTTGGTTTTCACTTTCACTTCTATTATAAATATTTAAGTCCGATTTCGTGAACTATTTATATCAATAGATGAGATAACGGTCCTTATAGTAGGACCTCCTGGGGTTGAATGTACATGGAGGTAAAAAAAAAAAAAAAGAGAGAGAGAGAGAGGCCAGGATGTAATTAAGACTCTGGAGGTGTGAAGTTTATTATAGAGAAGTGCACTGCTCTGTATTATTAAAGCATTAGCTTTGTTTCAAGGGGTATTTACAAAATGCACTCTCTCCCCCTCCTGACCTCTTCTGGTTTCCAACCCTTTCATCCAATTTGTTCTGAGATTGTTAAGTGAAGCCGAGACCTCACTTTCCCCCTTAATTCCATAATGAGTGATTCTCAATGGCTGTACCGCCTGGAATTAACACAAAGGAAAGCATAACAGGATGGGGGGGGGGGGGGGGAGAGCCAAATAAACTTTGAAAGGGGGGTGTAGAGGGTTACAAAATCCCCTAACACAGTGACCCCGGTTTTTACGCTTCTTATTTTTCAACTACTTAATTAATGTTGACAAGGGGAAAAAAAAGTACATTTTCCCCAAAGAGCTAAGTGAAATAATTCTAATTATTAGAAAAGGTTTATAGTCTTATCGTTGATTACTACGCAAGAATTAAAAAGCAATGCGAATAGGCGAGCTAAGGTTTGGGTAGCAGCCCGTCCTGTTATGTCCTTTATTCTTTATTTTATACATTGTTTTCATGTTTTTCGATGAAATATATATAATGCTACTTTCCCTTTTTGTTGCCCCTCTCCTTTTTTAATAAGGACCTGCTTTAGCTGCTGTTCTATAGAGGCCATAATACGAATGTCATAATTCTTTAGCCTTGGTTTTAATATGCATTTATTTGTTTGCTTTATTTGCACTGACAAAGCCGTGGATAATTTATATGTTCGTTGAGAAGGGGGTTATTATACAATTATATTTAAAAATCAAGGTCAGGTTTAATTGAAACACACAAAAAATACATGTATTTTTTATGTTTTTTGTAGACAAAAAAAGACTTTGCCCAATTCCAATTTTCCTGTCAGGGATATATATTAAACTATGCTTTATGATATAATATGCCAATATTTTATTATATAAATATTTTGCTGTGTTCACTTTCTCCACGAACGCCTGTGCACAACAATGAATGAATGTTGGGCCTCTGTTCACACCAAAGGGGGAGTGACACCTTTTCTCCATCTGTGGGACAATTAGTACTCCAG